>NC_038256.2:45410987-45413469 GCF_000004515.6 Glycine max
GAAAAGTAAATTTTAAATGGTTGAGAGATAACTTTTTCAACTAGTTGCGCAGATAGTGTGTAAAATACACATAAATAAGAGAAAATGTATTAAAAATGTCTAATTAAAAGAACAAGGCTAAAAGGAAATATATTAAAAATGTCTAACTTAAAGAACAAGGCTATATAAGAATAAATCTTGTGAGGACAATATTAATATTGTGAATTCACTTTTTTAAATATATTTTAAACTTCACGGACAATTTATAATCATACATGAATATTATATGAAGAAAATTAAAAAGTTTTTGAGTTCAAGTGCCCTACAATAAATTAGCAAATGTCATTATTATCTTACCATAAAACAACGTGAACTGAAAAATGATGGTTTTTTTTTTAATCATCTTAGCACATAGCTTTTCAGTTTTCACCAAGTCCCTATTGCCCCCTATTGGGTGCGAGTTCGTATAAATTAACCTTCCCTAAGCTTTTAAAAGCCGGAAAAGAGAGGTAAGAAAACGTTGCATGGTTGGTTCGGGATATACTTAAAATATAAATATAATCCTGTTGTTACTTTTTATAAATGGTTCATAATCACATCACGTTAGACACAATGATTAAGAAAAAAGGAAAAGAAGTGAATAGCGATGCTACTGTATTTCTGTATCATATCCCATTTTCTTTCTTCCATTATTTGGTTGTTCGGCCATTTTCTAACCAAGGGTCAGATACTAATTCTTTGAAGTGTGAAAATTTAGATTAAATTAATTTACAGCATTTGACAAATTTTAGTTAAATATTTGAATTACTATTTTTAATTACAAACCTGAATTTGTATTTGATTTTTAACTAATATTTAATTAAAAAATAAATACAAATTTAAAGACCTAATAAAAGAAATAGTTTAAAGATCTAACTAAAGATCATCAAACAATTCATATATATATATATATATATATATATATATATATATTAATTTAACCAAAAATTTGTTTAAGAGATTGATGTTTTCTAACAAATATTCTTATATGCATGCAAATTTACGTTATGTTTAGTATTGACAACGAAAATACGAAAACGCATACGAAAATGTCACTTGTATTTACGTTATGTTCAGTGTTTCAGTGTATCTGGCGGTAGTAAATAGAACAATGAAATTTTGGGGGAAATTACATTTTAACCCAGCCTTCACTCTTTCATGAAGGTTAGCCTCTCAATTAATTGACGAAGTTCAATAACAGTCTCCATTACATTTCGATAATCAACTAAGCAATGGTAAAAATCGATTTTTGGCAACCAATAGATCCCTCTGTCAAATATAATTAATCGAGTATTAACATTGCATAAATATTAATTTGCAATTAATATATGGCTCGGAAAAATCAATTTGAATAAGAAAAATTGATTATTCTAATTAAACAATCGATTTTTTGGACCAACTTAATCGATTATTTGAGTATTATAATTGATTTTTTTATGATCACCAGCACCACTCTTATAAGAACGTAATGATATTTTTAAGTGTATATTTAATTCTCTCCTCTATATTTCATTCATATCAAATAATATTATAATACTATTTCTATTTTATTTTTCATCTATTTCTATTAAAACAAACAACGCAACATGTAATTTTATTTCTACTCTATTTAATACTTTTTAAATATTTTTTTTTCTATTTCCATCTACGCTATTTTTATCATGTAAACGAAACACAACATCAAAGATTATATTAATTTTTTTTATCACATACTCAAAAGAACATGATAATATGGAAACTATATGACGTTATAATAGGTCTATTTTCTTCTTTTATAATAACAATAAATAAAATTGGAAAACAGATGAAGTGGCATGAAAGAAGTCCAAGGCAAGAAACGAGAGCGTGCTAAGCATGAAAACGAGTAGAAGACGCGTCGTTTGACGTTGAAACAGGAAAGTACTAATTCCCTCTCGGATACTGTTAGTCTGTTATTTTGTTCTATAGTTGGTTGTTCGTTTCTCTCATTATTCATTACCCAATAATCCCCACTTTCTATACCATTGCCGTATTGACCTTTTTTGTATTACAACCGGCCGAACACGACAACAGCGCCAATACAACTTTACTTTATACCTAAACACCAAAGTGGAAACCTACACTACAGTTCAATCGAATCTACCTTGAGCTGTGCTGGATCTCTTCTTCTTCTTCTTCTTTCACCTTAGGCTACCGAGTTAATGGATCCGAGAGGTGTACTGATATTAGTGGCGGTTCTAGTTGCGGAAATTGGCTCTGTCGCCAACGGAAATTTAGTGTTCCCGGTGGAGCGTCGGAAAAGGAGCCTAAGCGCTGTCAGAGCTCACGACGTTCGCCGTCGCGGTCGAATTCTCTCCGCCGTGGATCTCAACCTCGGCGGCAATGGTCTCCCTACCGAAACCGGGTTCGTTTTTTATTTCTTGTTTCTTTTAATGTAATTATTATTATGATTTTTTTTTAAATATGATTATCTTATTTCCATGCT